>NC_057812.1:448422196-448464853 GCF_018294505.1 Triticum aestivum | reverse complement strand
AGGATTTTTAGAAACTTAGGTGAGTACGGGACTGCAGCTAAGCCCCCGAGTGGGAGGATTGCTCTCCACTCGGTAGGATTTTTGGAAACCTAGGCGAGTACGGGACTGCAGCTAAGCCCCCGAGTGGGAGGATTCCTCTGCACTCGGTAGGATTTTTAGAAAGTTAGGCGAGTACGGGACTGCAAGTAAGCCCCCGAGTGGGAGGATTGTTCTCCACTCGGGAGGATTTTAGAAACTTAGACGAATCAGGTTCGCGGCTAAGCCCCCAAGTGGGAGGATTTCTCACCACTCGGAGTAATTTTTGAAACTTAGGCGAATCGGGTTCGCAGCTAAGCAACCCACTGGGGGATTTGAACATACAACTTGCCAGGACAACAATTATTAAGGCACTACAAAATCTTGTCTTTGATAAGCAAACTGAGCGATTCTTATTACAACTTGTCGACTCGAGTGTTTAAGTGTAAAAATGGCGGAGCAGATCCGTGTCCCAAGCGCGTGGCTCGTCTTTCTTGTGTTCCACATTGTAAAGGTGGTACGCTCCATTGTGGAGCACCTTGGTGATGTTGAAGGGACCTTCCCAAGTAGGAGAAAGTTTGTGAGGTCGTTGTTGATCCACTCGGAGCACCAGGTCTCCTTCCTGAAATGCTTGACCTCTCACGTTTCTGGCGTGGAATCGACGGAGGTCTTGCTAATAAATGGTTGATCTGATCAATGCTATCTCTCTCTCTTATTCCAGGAGGTCAGCAGCATCTTGCCGAGCCTGCCCTGCTTCAGCTTCTGAGAAAAGTTCCACTCGGGGCATGTTGTGAAGCACATCGCTTGGCAGCATGGCTTCAGCCCCATAGACCATGAAGAAGGGAGTCTGACCAGTGGACCGATTTGGCATTGTTCTCAACCCCCAAAGGACAGATGGCAACTCATCTACCCAAGCAAATGTACATTCTTGAGGTCACGCATCAACCGGGGTTTTAGCCCTTGGAGGATCAAACCATTAGCTCTCTCTACTTGCCCATTCGACTACGGATGTGCGACAGACGCGTAATCGACCCGAGTTCCTTGGGAGGCGCAGAATGCTCTGAACTCATCAGAATCAAAGTTGGAGCCATTATCTGTGATAATACTATGAGGGACTCCATATTTGAACGTCAGCTCTCTGATGAAACTGATGGCAGTGCTTGAATCAATACTCTTGATAGGCTTGGCTTCGATCCATTTAGTGAACTTGTCGACTGCTACAAGCAAATGAGTGAAACCACTTCTGCCGGTCCTCGGGGGTCCAACCATATCCAATCCCCAAACAGCAAATGGCCAGACGAGTGGAATGGTCTTCAAGGCTAATGCTGGTTTGTGGGACATGTGGAGTAGAACTGGCAGCCCTCGCACTTGTCGACTATTTCCTTTGCCATTTCATTTGTTCGTGGCCAGTAAAAACCTGCTCGGTATGCTTTGGCCATGATTGTCCGAGAGGACGCACGGTGACCACAGGTCCCCGAGTGGATATCATTGGGAATCATTCGACCTTCTTCTGGTGTGATGCATCATTGAGCAACTCCAGTAACACTCTCTGTACAGTCGACCACCTATCATGGTGAAGGCTTTGGATCGGCGGACGATCTGACGGGCCTCATCCTCATCTTCTGGGAGCTCTTTTCTGAGTAGGTATGCAACATATGGCATCGTCCAATCAGGGGTAATGACCAAAACCTCCATGATCAGGTCGACCACGGCTGGGATTTCAACTTCAGTCGAATCGGTGGAACTTTTTGGTTGTGGGGGCTCTTCTCAGAAAGGATCCTCTTGAACTGGTGGAGTGTGGAGATGCTCCAAAAACACATTGCTGGGAATAGGCTCGCACTTGGATCCTATCTTCGCCAGATCATCAGCTGCTTGATTCTTGACTCGATGTATGTGGTGGAGCTCTAACCCCTCAAACTTCTTTTCCAACTTCCTCACTGCATTGCAATAACCAGTCATAGCTAGGCTCCTGATATCCCATTCCTTCATCACTTGATTGACCACCAAATCTGAGTCGCCGTAAACCATTAGGCGACGGACACCGAGTGAAATGGCCATACGCAACCCGTATAGAAGTGCCTCATATTCAGCCTCATTGTTGGAGGAATCAAAGTGAATCTGGAGAACATAGTTGAGCTTGTCGCCTCGCGGGGATACCAGGACTACTCCAGCACCAGAACCATTCAGCATCATGGACCCATCAAAGAACATAGTCCAATGTTCCAAGTGAATTTGAGTCGGTTGTTGCTGCTCGCTCCACTCGACGAGGAAATCTGCTACTGCTTGGGACCTGATTGCTTTCTTTGCCTCAAACTTGATATCTAACAAAAGGAGTTCAATCGCCCACTTCGCCACTCGACCATTTGCATCTCTGTTGTTCAGAATTTCTGATAATGGAGCATCACTGACGACTGAAACCGAGTGATCTAAGAAGTAATGTGCAACATTCTTTGTCGTCAAATAAATTCCATAAACTAACTTCTGATAATGTGGATATCTCTACTTGGACGGAGTTAAGACTTCAGAAAAATAATACACTGGGCGCTGAACTTTGTAGTGTTTGCCTTCTTCTTCCCGCTCGACCGTGAGCACCGTACTGATGACTTGTCCAGTGGTTGTGATATAAAGCAGTAAAGGCTCTTTGCTGATTGGAGCAGCAAGCGCCGGCTGGGTGGAAAGTAGGGTTTTGAGCTCTACAAACGCTGCATTAGCTTCAGGAGTCCACTCGAACTTCTCAGATTTCTTCATCAGTCAGTAAAGAGGTAATGCCTTTTCACCGAGACGAGAAATGAATCAGCTCAATGCAGCCAAGCAACTAGTTAGCTTCTGGACATCATACACACGCACAGGCGTTTCATTCAGAGGATTGCACCAACTTTTTCTGGGTTTGCGTCGATCCCTTGTTCAGAAACGAGAAAACCGAGTAACTTTCCTCCTGGGACTCCGAATGTGCATTTTGATGGATTAAGCTTGATATTATACCTTCTTAGATTGGCAAAGGTTTCGACGAGGTCAGTTAGTAGGTTGGAACCTTTACGTGACTTCACCACGATGTCATCCATGTATGCTTCCACATTCCGACTGATTTGAGTGAGCAGGCACTTCTGAATCATGCACATGAATGTGGCACCAGCATTCTTGAGACCAAAGGGCATGGTAACATAGCAAAAGCACCCGAATGGGGTGATAAAAGCTGTTTTTATTTCATCAGGTCCATATAGTCGGATCTAATGGTACCCATAATAAGCGTCCAAAAGGACAAACTCTCACATCCCGTAGTCGAGTCAACAATTTGATCGATGCAGGGAAGAGGGAAATGATCTTTCGGGCAGGCCCAATTGATATGCTTGAAGTCGATGCGCATGCGAAGTGAATCATCTTTCTTGGGGACCATGACAACATTGGCAAGCCACTCGAAGTGGTATATCTTGCGGATGAACTCAGCTGCCAGAAGCCGAGCCACCTCTTCACAAATTACCTTCCTCTTCTCCACGGCGGACTGACGGAGATGCTCTTTGACAGGTTTTGCTTTCGGGTCGACTCGCAAACGGTGCTTAGCCAGTCCTATGGGTACACCAAGCATGTCAGAAGGCGTCCATGCAAAGATGTCCTAGTTCTCACGGAGGAACTGGATGAGCGCTTCTTCCTATTTGTTGTCGAGTGTCGTCGAGATAAGAGTCAGAGCAGCATTAGGGTCGGTCGGGTGAATGTGAACTTGCTTTGTTTCACCAGACGACTGAAATGCAGATTCTGAAGCAGGCTTCTTGGCATGTAGCAAATCACTCGGATCTGCATTCTTCTGGTACTCTTGCATTTCCACTTCTGCCATCTGTTCATCAGCAATCTTTGAGCTGATCTAGAAACACTCTTCCGCTCTCTGCCGATTCCCAGTGATCGTGATCACACCCTTGGGACCGGGCATCTTCAGCTTGAGGTATACGTAACATGGTCGAGCCATGAAGCGGGCATACGCAGGCTTGCCCAGAATAGCATGATAAGCACTGTGAAAATCCACAACTTCAAATGTCAACTTTTCCTTGGGATAATTCTTAAAATCACCAAAAACCACGTCAAGAGTGATCTGTCCGAGTGAATCAGCTTTCTTCCCTGGGATGACACCGTGGAAGCGCATATTGCTTTCACTGAGCTTGGACATCGGGATGCCCATCTCTCTGAGAGTCTCAGCATACAAAATGTTCAGGCCACTACCACCATCCATCAGGACTTTGGTCAACCGAGTGCCCCCAACGACTGGGTCGACCACCAACGCTTGCCGCCCTGGGGTAGCAACGCGTGCCGGGTGGTCAGATTGGTCAAATGTAATGGGATTCTTAGACCACTTCAAATATGTTGGCACTACCGAAGCAACCATGTTCACTTCTCTGTTGATGACTTTCAGTCGACTTTTGCTCTCAACGTCGGCAAAAATCATCAAAGTGGCATTGATATTGGTGAAACCATCATCCTCCTCTTTGTCTTCATCCTTATCAGATTCCTTCTCTTTCTCATTGGGTTGGCCCTCTCAGAATTGCTGGATAAGGAGTCGACACTGTCGAGTGGTATGCTTGGGATAAATCAGGTTCCCCTCTTCATCCACCTTGGTGTGTATATGACACGGTAAATCTAGCACATCATTTCCTGCTGAGTCTTTCACCTTTTGGGGGACCCATGGTCCTTTAGGTTTTCCTTTGAATTTTCCCTGGGTCACCACTGCGGTTTCACCAGGAGCGGCTGGTTCGGCTTTGTGCTTCTATTTCTGATTGGAATTACCCCCTCTGTTGTCTTGGGCGACTGGTTTGTTCTTGCCACTGCGGAGTCAGTCTTCTTCCTCACCGTTAGCGTACCGAGTGGCTATTTCGATCATTCAGGTAAGAGTCATATCTCCTATCCGACCGGATTTCAGGCTAAGCTCTCTGTACTGAACGCCCTCCTTGAAGGCGCAAACTTCTTGGTGTGGTGACATGTTTTCCACTGTGTGATGCAAAGTGGTCCACCTTTGGATGTAATCCCTCAAAGTTTCATTCGGTTTCTGAACACAATGCTGCAATTCTATCAGCCCTGCAGGCCACTTGCAGGTGCCCTCAAATGTCCTAACAAACACTCGGGCCAACTCTTCCCAACTGAATATGCTGCCAGGAGCCAACTGATTCAGCCAAGCCATGGCCGACCCTGCCAACATCAGAGGAAGATGTTTCATGGCTACCTCATCATTACCACCACCAATCTATATAGCCACTCGGTAATCCTCCAGCCAAGTGTCAGGTTTGGATTCATCGGTAAACTTACTTACCCCAGTCGCCAACCTGAAGTTGGGAGGGATTTCCGCAGCCCTGATGGCTCTGCTGAAACACTCAGGTCCTAATACATGCACTCGGCTGCTCGTTGGATGATTGATGTCATGTCCTTCTCTGTGGGCTCTGTTCTAGTCAACCAGACCTTGTACCAAATTGACCTTGCATCAAATCCGGGTTCTCTGGGGTCGACTAGATGTCTTCGCTCGTCACCATATGGACGCTTGTCATCGGGTCGCTGGGGTGCATTTGATCCGCCCCTCGGAGGGGGCGTGAGCACTCGACGGCGGTCTTCATGGCCGAACCGATGATCATATTGCTTGTGGTTCCGACCTATGTACTACTCTTGACGGTGCCCTAAGCCCTCATGCCGCGGAGGCGATCTTGGGCTATGAGCCGACTGAACGGTGTCCGCCACCACAGATCTGCTATGGATCCTGTTGCGCGACTGGGAAACTACTGTGTTCTGCTCCCCCGCCGCTCAGAGCAACGCCCAAATCTGCATCAAACCCCTTTCGGCCTCTGATTGGGATGGCTGGATCGACTCTGCTATGCGAGCCGCAGCAGTAAGATTCTGAATCAGAGTGCGATATACCTGAGGTTCGGGTGGGAACAATTGCCGCTGTCGTCGACTAGATTCTGGAATCAGTCACCAAGCGTGTTCGTCGAGTGAATGCTGAAGGTTCTCCAGTCGCGCGCGCTCAGCCAACATGGCCAGGCGTAGCCTCCAAGGCCCGAGCCTCAGAGGTTTCCCCAATGATGGGAGTGTGGAGTGCCTTCGTGTTGCGACGATGTAGCTCCTCCCTCTGCTGCGAAGTGAGGGCTTGAGGACGATATTCTTCGTGAGCATGCTACAGATCACTGCCACCATCACCGTCATCGCTGTGGCGGAAACCAGGCTGGCTGCATGGCGTGTCGACCATCAGGACTTCTGCCGCAGGGTCGCTGCTGTCACACTTGGACAGGGTCTCGATGGAGCCAGTCGAATAGCTCGTAGAGAGATTCTTCGGGCTCGATTTCCGCGACTTGAGGGGCGGCCGATTGACGAGCCACCGCGTGCTTGATCCACGGTTGAAGCCGCGATCGACCGGATTTCTTGCGATAGTGAGCAGCGGGAAGCGAAGATGTTGCGAGAGCCTGCCGATACGGGGTCGACGGCTACCGCAGAAGGACGCCGTGGATGCATGCGCGGAAGTGTGTCGCCCCACGGGCGGGGAGCCTCTTGACATCGAGAGGAGCCTCTCGGAGCCAGGCGGAGTCATCGGTGATGAGAACGAGCGCGCCGAGACGGATCTCGCGGCCCTCGGCCAAACCACCGCCGGAAACCATGATGATGAGAATTGGAAAAATTCAACCTCATTGGAAGTCGCTAAGACACCTACCCCAAGGTGGGCGCCAACTGTCGTGGTTCTAAGTCTGACAGTAGAAAGGGGGTGCGTAGAAGGAGGCAAGATCCTAGCTACGATGAGGTTCTACACGTAAGATTTACGAGTTCAGATCCTAGCTACGATGAGGAAGTAAAATCCCTCGTCTCAGTGCCCTAAGGCGGTCGACTGGATTATGCGTGAAATTATAGGGGGTGTGAACCCTTGTCTTAGTGGAGGGGGTGGCTTATGTAGAGTGCGCTAGGATCCCAGCCAGCCCATGTTACAAGGAGTTCAATATACATTAAGGTGAGACGTTACTGGTAACGCCAGCAATAAAGACATATAAATGATCATTAACGCTACGGAGTGAACGCCTGACCGTTGCCATCCTGAGTGACTTTAGATCTTT
Organism: Triticum aestivum; assembly: GCF_018294505.1. NCBI lineage: Eukaryota > Viridiplantae > Streptophyta > Magnoliopsida > Poales > Poaceae > Triticum > Triticum aestivum. Next base: position 448,457,771 of record NC_057812.1, on the reverse strand, counting down.
TGTATTCCGAGTGGTTTCTTGTACGGTCGAATGGTGATATACTAGTCGAATGGAATTGGGTTATCCGAGTGGAGTTGTTGGTGGAGTGGCTTGCACTCTGAGGTGATTCCAGTCGGTGGATGCTGTTGTGCTTTGAATGATGTTGATCTTAGGGTAGTGTCCTTGGGAAGGGTGTCTAGGTCAGGCCTATTACCCTACCCCAGGTACATGCCATCGTCAGCATCCCCAAGCTTATGGCTTTGCATATCATTAGCATCATCGATATTCAAAGAGTTCATACCAGCAATATTGCGATCATGCTCATCATTCAAAGATTTTTTGTCAAACATTTTATAGAATTCTTCCTCTATCAATTGAGCACAATTTTCCTTTCCATCATTTTCACGAAAGACATTATAAAGATGAATAATATGATGCAACCTCAATTCCATTTTTTGTAGTTTTCCTTTATAAACCAAACTAGTGATAAACAAGAAACTAAAAGATTCGATTGCAAGATCTAAAGATATACCTTCAAGCACTCACCTCCCTGGCAACGGCGCCAAAAAAGAGCTTGATGTCTACTATGCAACTTTATTCTTGTAGACACGTGTTGGGCATCCAAGCGCAGAGTTTTGTAGGATAGTAGCAATTTTCCCTCAAGTGGATGACCTAAGGTTTATCAATCCGTGGGAGGCATAGGATGAAGATAGTCTCTCTAAATCAACCCTGCAACCAAATACAAGAAATATCTTGTGTCCCCAACACACCCAATACAATGGCAAATTGTATAGGTGCACTAGTTCCGAGATGAGATGGTGATAAAATTGTAATATGGATGGTAGAAATATATTTTTATAATCTGAATAAATAAAAACAGCAAGGTAGCAAATAGTAAACGGGCACAAAAATGGTATTGCAATGCTTGAAAATGAGGCCTATGGTCTATACTTTCACTAGTGCAACCTCTCAACAATGCTAATATAATTGGATCATATAACCATCCCTCAACGTGCAATGAAGAGTCACTCCAAAGTTCCTATCTAGCAGAGAACATAAGACGGAACTGTTTGTAGGGTACAAAATCACCTCAAAGCTATTCTTTCTGATCAATCTATCCTAGAGTTCGTACTAAAATAACAAGAAGCTATTCTTTCCGATTGATCTAACCAAGAGTTCATACTAAAATAACACCAAAGCAAATCCAGATTCATAATATTCAATCCAACACAAAGAACTTCAAAGAGTGCCCCAAGATTTCTACCGGAGAAACAAAGACAAGAACATGCATCAACCCCTATACATAGATTACCCCAATGTCACCTCGGGAATCCGTGAGTTACGTGCCAAGACATATATTAAGTGAATCGATATGATACCCCATTGTCACCACGAGTATTCATTTGCAAGACATATATCAAGTGCTCTCAAATCCATAAAAGTATTCAATCTGATAACAACAAAGTATCAAAGGGAAAAACTCAACTCATCACAACAAGATAGAGAGGGGAAAACACCATATGATTCGACTATATTAACAAAGCCCGTGATACATCAAGATCGTGACATCTCAAGAACACGAGAGAGAGATTAAACACATAGCTACTGGTACAAACCCTCAGCCCCGACGGTGGACTACTCCCTCCTCATCGTGTTGGCCGCCGGGATGATGAAGATGGTCAACGGAGATGATTTCCCCCTCCGACAGGGTGCTGGAATAGGGTCTAGATTTGTTTTCGGTGGCTACAGATCCTTGCGGTGGTGGAACTTCTGATCTAGGTTTACCCCTAGGGTTTTTAGAATATTTGGGATTTTACAGGGCAAAGAGGGGGCGCGGGAGGCCACCAAGGTGGGCACAACCCACTTGGGCGCGCTTGGGCCCCCAGGCGCGCCCTGGTGGGTTGTGCCCCCCTTGGGGCACCCCCCAGGTGCTGCTCTGGCTCATCAGAAGTCTTCTAGTCCATAAAAAATCCAAAAAAAGTTTCGCGGTGTTTGGACTCCGTTTGATATTGATTTCCTGTGATGTAAAAAACAAGCAAAAAACAGCAACTGGCACTAGCCACTGGGTCAATAGGTTAGTCCCAAAAAATGATATAAAGTTGCTATAAAATGATTGTAAAACATCCAAGAATGATAATATAACGGCATGAATACTTCATAAATTATAGATATGTTGGAGACGTATCAACTATCAACTGGAAGATCAACTCCCACTGAGTCAAGTGGTTATGATACCTAGACATTTTGAGTATGTGTTCACCGACATAACTGTTCTCCTCCATCTTGCAGCTATAGAACTTGTTGGAGACTTCATATCTCTCAACCCAGGCATTTTCTTGAAATATTAACTTCAACTCTTGGAACATTTCCTATCCTCCATGACGTTCAAAACATCTTTGAAGTCCCGGTTCCAGGTCGTAAAGCATGGCACACTAAACTATTGAGTAGTCATCAGATCGAGCCTACCAGACGATCATAGCATCTGCAGTATCTCCTGGAGCAGGTCTTTCACCTAGCGGTGCATCAAGGATATAATTCTTCTATGCAGCAATGAGGATAATCCTCAAGTTACAGACCCAGTCTGTGTAGTTGCTACCATCATCTTTCAACTTATCTTTCTCTAGGAATGCATTAAAATTCACGAGAACGGTAGCACAGGCCATTGATCTACAACATAGATATGCCAAACTATTAAGACTAAGTTCATGATAAATTAAGTTCAATTAATCAAATTACTAATGAACTCCCACTTAAATAAACATCCCTCAAGTTATCTAAGTGATACATGATCCAAATCAACTAACCCGTGTCCGGTCATCACGTGGGATGGGGTAGTCATCAATGGTGAACATCTATATGTTAATCATATCTACTATATGACTCACGTTCGACCTTTCGGTCTCTAGTGTTCCGAGACCATGTCTGTGCATGCTAGGCTCGTCAAGTTTAACCCAAGTATTCTGCATGTGCAAAACTGTCTTACACCCATTGTATGTGAATGTAGAGTCTATCACACCCGATCATCATGAGGTGCTTCAGAACGACGAACTTTGGCAATGGTGCATACTCGGGGAGAACACTTCTATCTTGAAATTTAGTGAAGGGATCATCTTATAATGCTACCGTCGTTCTAAGCAAAATAAGATGCATAAAGGATAAACATCACATGCAATCAAAATATGTAACATGATATGGACATCGTCATCTTGTGTTTTTGATCTCCATCTCCAAAGCATCATCATGGTCTCCATCGTCACCGGATCGACACCTTGATCTCCATCGTTGAGTCGGAGTTGTCTCGCCAACCATTGCTTCTACAACTATTGCTAACGCATAGCGATAAAGTAAATCAATTACATGGCGCTTGCATTTCATACAATAATTAAGAGATAACCCTAAGGCTCTGGCCGGTTGTCGATATTACAAAACATGATCATCTCATACAAGAACGTATATCACATCACATCTTGACCATATCACATCACAACATGCCCTGCAAAAACAAGTTAGATGTCCTCTACTTTGTTATTGCAAGTTTTACGTGGCTGCTATGGGCTTCTAGCAAGAACCGTTCTTAACTATGCAAAAACCACAACGGTGATTATCAAGTTTGTTGTTTTAACCTTCTTCAAGGACCGACTGCAGTCAAATTCGATTCAACTAAAGTAGGAGAAACAGACACTCGCCAGCCACCTATATGCAAAACAAGTTGCATGTCAGTCAGTGGAACCGCTCTCATGTGCATGGACATGTAAGGTTAGTCCGAGCCGCTTCATCCCACAATACCGCCAAATCAAAATGAGACATTGGTGGTAATCAGTATGACTATCACCGCCGACAAACTTTGTGTTCTACTCGTGCATATGATATACGCATAGACCTGGCTTGGATGCTACTTTTGGGAAACATTGCATGGAAAACAAAAACTTTTCTACGCACATGCAAGATATATCCATGGAGATGCATAGCAATGAGAGGGGAGAGTGTGTCTACGTACCCTAGTAGAGCGTAAGTGGAAGCGTTTATTAATGCAGTTAATGTAGTCGAACTTCTTCACGATCCAACCGATCGAGTATCGAATGTACGGCACCTCCGCGTTCAGCACACGTTCAGCTCGGTGATGTCCTCGCCTTCTTGATCCAGCAAGACTGCGAAGTAGTGGATGAGTTCCGGAAGCATGACGGCGTGGTGACGATGGTGGTGATGCTATCTCCGAAGGGCTTCGCCAAAGCACTACGAAAATATGACTGAAAGACAAAACTATGGAGGGGGGCGCCGCACACGGCTAAGAGATTGTCGTGGTTATTTGTGGCGCCCCCCTCCCACATATATATAGTGGGGGAGAGGAGAGCAGCCAGGAGGCACCCCAAGTAGGGATGAATCCTACTTGGGGTCCTCCCCAAGCCGCGCCCCCTCCCTTCCTTATTTGAGTGCGGAAGGCAGGGGGACGTGGCTCCCCCCCTTCCTTTCTCTCATGAGAAGGGAAAGGCAGGAGGGGCCACCCCTCCCCTTTCCTTCCCTAGGACCGGCTGGCCAGGGAGAGGAGCGTGCCAGCCCCCTTGTGGGCTGGTCTGTCCCCCCTTGGCCCATTAGGCCCATAGACCTCCCGTGGGTGTCCGGAACCCCTTTCGGTGATCCGATGACTACCCGGTGTACTTCAAAACTCTTATGGTGTCCGAATATCATCGTCCTATATATCAATTTTTACCTCCGGACCATTCCAGAGCTTCTCGTCATGACCGTGATATCATCCGGGACTACGAACAACATTCAGTCACCAATTCCATATAACTCATATAACACTATATCGTCAACGAACACTAAGCGTGCGGACCCTACGGGTTCGAGAACTATGTAGACACTAGTAGAAAGCCCGTGCATTGCTACGGGCTATAATGCATATATATTTGATTGAGTCGACAACAATCGTCATGTAAACCTTTCCTCTCTACTCTCTAGGGGGTAGACATGGATGTCGAGTGTATCGCATGGGCAGGGTTAGGGGATACAAGAGGAATAGGGGACCCCCTCATGAAGATTCCCCCCTAAATTTTGTTTAAGTCAACATCACCTTATATTTTTTTCAACCCATATATCTAAGTTGTCAGCATGATGGAGAGTGATGCTCCACCATAGGGTGTTCGGGACACCATGTCGGTATAAAAATCATTGGGATGACTTTGTTTTTCTATCGTACATAGTATCTCATTTTAAATTATGTCAAGAGTAGGGCACAAGCACACTCCAAAAACTACAAGTAATGGTGACTGGAATAGGAAAAATAGCGAGAATACTCATATAAATTAGTCATCTTAGACTGACTACAATCTCTTCAGGCTTCCTGCCCAACAACTCACAAGCTTCCAAGAATATTGTTGGATTTGAGTTTTCTACTGCAACATGTTAGTAGAGAAAGCAGAGAACTGAATTTATGGCGAATATTAATAGAAAATTGAAGGTAGAACCTGCATACAAAGGACATTAGATACATGGTGAAGGTTCACCTAACATGCTTAGTTAAGGCTACTCCTTTATAAATCTGTACCCACCTCAGCAGATACAACGACTACATTAAACAAGTGGTCTCATTTCGGGGCCTCTAAAAGTGTCCGGAGATGGGGTTTTAAGTTGGACAGTACAATTGTTCTTACACCAGCCCTCTGCAATGCTTCAAAAACATATTTAGCATTACGGTAAATGAGCTTCCATCGAACACGTGCTCAACATCTTTGGTTCAGTTAGCAAATGAGACGATTCAGCCTTATAATGTAAATATTTAGCACTCTACTATTTCTAACTACATTGTTTTTTGCATAATGGAGCAGTTGAATGATCATACCTTGATAAATCGGACTTCATAAGAAAAACCTTGTGTCTGACAGTCTAACACTATGAACCACCTTACCAATTTAGAATCAATCAACAAAAAATTGTAGCGACCAAGATAGATGCTTTGAAGGCATGTTGCTTCAACACTACATTAATGTTGTACTCGTTCAACCTTGAGCTATCACTCTTACATTAATATTTCCCTACATGAAGATTATAGAGTACAGAAAGTATGTAAATCACGATCAAATTAACCTCATGGAGACATTATTCCGTACTCACAAAACAACATATGCTAACTTTGCTAAGTAGGTCCATGATGTATATTCTGCCGTCCATTTGTCCAACAAACCAACATTTTAAACACCCTTTCCACAATAATAACCTTTCTCCTTCTCGAGATATTACATACCGAAAAAGGATTTCACCCCATTTTATATATAAAGCACCGAACCACAAGGACCATGATACAAACTCACGCCACCACCGCACACGACACACACCCAAGGCAAGATACAAATTAAGGTGTCGGGTACCGCCACACCACCCCAATGACTACCTAGCCACTACAAACGCGCAAGGACGAACTACTTGGAGCCACCAGAGACCTCCTCCTCCGAGGGGAGGTGAGACGGGAACGATGGACCCAAGACTCCAAGATGGTGCCTCCGAGAAGGGAACGACCACGGTAGCCGCCACCATCCGATCCCAAAGATCGGGTCTTCACCCAGAGCAACTCGAAGGAGAAAGGCCACCGTGACGGAGCCTACAAGAAGGATACGGTGTCAATGGATGCCGCCGCCATTGGCCAATACAAGATTGGGCAGGTGATGTACCCCAGCACGCCCACCCCTCCGATGCACCTAGCTCCATCAACCACCAGCGAACACCCACCCACGTGGCCATGGCCGCTCGCCCGCACCCGAGGCACAAGTCCCGCCCACGAACGTCGAGCCTAACGCCACCGGAGTCACCGCCCTACATCCAGACACCCCCCCAAGACCGACCAAAGTAATCGGCTTTGGGCCAAAGGACGCACCCGACCGAATAAATTGCGACATATGTCTCGCCTCGAACAACGTCGGAGTAGCGTCAGCCCACACATGGCCAGGGAACGGGGGAGGAGGGGGAGTGGACGCATCCGGGCCGGCACACCCCTGTGCCAGCGACGGGTGGCCCGGGCTCATCGACGCCTCCCGTCCCTCCAACCTGCATCCCCACCGGACAACTCGGTGTCGCCCCACCTCGGTGGCGACCGCAGCTCCACGCGAGGTCATCAACATACACCCGCCCACCGGCAAGGAGAGATCCCAAGGGCCGCCACCAATCGCGAAGGAAGGTCACTAAGGAGCCGATCTGTGCGGCCCGCCGTCGTCCAGCCACCGATGCTTTGGATCCCGGCTAGCCCGCCCACCGGCCAACCGCTGCCGCGTCACACCACCACCCGCTGTGGCCATGGCAGGGGTAGAGAACAGTAGCCTATGCCGCCCTCGGCCTGTGCCGTCAGGCCCCAGATCCGGCCTCGACCCCTCTGACCCTGGTGACCAAGGCACGCCTGCCACCGTCGCGTCGGTCACACCGTTGGCACAAAGCCGCCGCCAGTAGGCTCCAGCTCACCGTCGCGCTGCCACGCCCGCCGCCAGCGCCGCATCCCAGGTGGCCGCCTCAACCCGCACCTAAGGCCCCTGCCAAGGAGACAAGGCAGCCCCGCTGCCACCGAAGCTTACCAGGCTTCGCCCGGCGCGCCCTCGCTGGCGGTGGCGAGGGAGAGGAGGGGAAGCCCGTCGGCGGCTCTAGGGTTTCTCCCGTGACGCGTATCACGGGAGCGAGAGGATAGGGTTGAGCGGTCTTCTTGATGTTTGCACCATTTAATAGTCCGAGATATTATTTCAAGTGTGTCTTAGTGCTTTATAGCATAGAAGTTGTCATGCACACAATCATGTGAGTGAACTTCTACAGTGAGTGTGCAACTAACACAATTATGGTAAGCACTGTGCAAATTATATCTAATAAAAATGAGAGTGAACTTCTACATGCACTTGCATGCGACTCGGCTTCCTATTAACACGACTTGTCACATGGTTTTTGATCTCTGATATTTTAAAGTTAGAAATGCGACCGACATACTAAATTTGCAAAGTTACATACAACTGATTTGTCTGTTTTCTTAGGTTAACATTCTTTAAAAGATACAAGAAAATTATCCAACCATCAAGAATTGAAATCAAATTACGATTTTACAAAGACACAAATTTTCAAAGTCTATATTATGAACTATTTTTGCATCTATGAACACATCAAGACTACGAACTTTGAAAGCACAAGTGCTCTCTGGGTGGTTTTGGTAATTAATGTCAACATATCTCTTGTTGGACTAAAGTTTTTATCTAGTATATTTCAAATAAGTTCAACAATGGACTAGCATGGACTAGAGGATGTGGAACCCCTTCGAGATGACGAGGACAAAGGATTGGCTCAAGCTCAAAGCTCAGGACTCTACATTTTTCATTTTAGTGATCCAAGATCACATTGAGTCCATAGGAAAAGCCAATACTATTAAGAGGGGATGAGGTGTTGCTTAATGGCTTGCTTGCTCCAAGTGCTTAGTGATATGCTCCAAAGCCCTCAACCACTTTCTCACATACCTATATGTCCCAAACCAAAAGTCACACTCAGCCCCACCGAAACTTTCTATCCGGCGCCACTGAGTTCTCTTGACATAGCCACTGCCAGAAACCCTAATCAATTCGGCCTCACCGATGGGATCTCGGTCTCACCGAGATGGGCTTGCAAACTCTCTATTGCCTATTGCATTAATTTCAGTCTTACCGAAATATGAAATCGGTCCCACCGAGTTTGCTTGGCCAACTCTTTGTTTAGCTTATTACCAAAATCGGTCCTACCGAGTTTGTGTAATCGGTCCAACCGAGATAAGGCTTTACCCTAACCCTAGCACATTGGTCCCACCGAGTTGATCACGTAGGTCCCACCGAAATGCCTAACGGTCACATTATAAACCAAATCGGTCCGACCAAGTTTTATAATTCGGTCCCACCGAGTTTGGAGATTTGTGTGTAACGGTTAGATTTTGTGGGGAGGCTATATATACCCCTCCACCCACTCGTCATTCGTTGAGAGAGCCATCAGAATATGCTTACACTTCCAATGTACATTTTCTGAGAAAGAACCACCTACACTTGTGTTGAGGTCAAGATATTCCATTCCAACCACATAAATCTTGATCTCTAGCCTTCCCCAAGTTGCTTTCCACTCAAATCATCTTTCTACCAAATCCAATCCTATGAGAGAGAGTTGAGTGTTGGGGAGACTATCATTTGAAGCACAAGAGCAAGGAATTCATCATCAACACACCATCTATTACCTTTTGGAGAGTGGTGTCTCCTAGATTGGTTAGGTGTCACTTGGGAGCCTCCGTCAAGATCGTGGAGTTGAACCAAGGAGTTTGTATGCGCAAGGAGATCGCCTACTTCATGAACACCTACCCTAGTGAGGCAAGTCCTTCGTGGGCGATGGCCATGGTGGGATAGACAAGGTTGCTTCTTAATGGACCCTTCGTGGGTGGAGCCCTCCGTGGACTCGCGCAACCGTTACCCTTCGTGGGTTGAAGTCTCCATCAACGTGGATGTACGATAGCACCACCTATCGGAACCACGCCAAAAATCTTTGTGGCTCCAATTGCGTTTGCACACTCCAATCCCATCCCTTTACATTCTCGCATATTGCATGATTTACTTTCCACTGCTCATATACTCTTATCATGCTTGCTTGATATGTATTGTGAATGTTTGAACTTGAGCTAAAACTCCACTTCAACTCAAAGAATTTAAAAACTGCAACTTTTCTTGCTAAGAGTCTATTCACCCCCCTCTAGACACCTCTTCTCGATCCTTTCAATTGGTATCAGAGCATTGGTCTCCATTGCCTTGGTTTAAACACCTTTGGAGGAAGATGGATGAGTCTACATTGGGGAGTCTTAGACATAGAGTGCCTATACTTGATGGAGAGTACTTTCATGAGTGGAAAAATGAGATGCTTGAGATTTTCAATGAGTATTATTTGAACAAGTACATTACTAGCCCATGTGCACCTCATGTTGATCCTTTGCATCCTACTCTTGATGAGTCTATTGACATGATCCGTAATCTTAGAACCGTCAATGTAATCACTAGAGGTTTGCCTAGAAACTTGCTTGCTAGCTTGCCTACTCTTGATTGTGCCTACACCATATGGAAATTCCTTGAGGAACGATTTCCAAACTATTCCTTGAAAAACTTAGATGAGATCCTTCATAAGTCTATTGCCTTAAGTAAGATGAGTTCCAATGATCCCAAATTTGGTGATTGTTTATTTGAGCTTACAAATCTCACGAGTTCCAAAGGAGATGTTGCAATCATTAGAAATATCATTTTCGAAGTCATTAGAATTCATAGAGATGAACATTGTTACGGTCATACTTCTAATGAATCACTCTCTCTAGGAATTTATCCACCACATGACGATGTTAAACATGGATACTATGATGAGGATGATGATAGTGACTATGATCTTGATGATGCGATGAGACACTTTGGTCTTATGGCTAATCTTCGTGGCTACATGGCTGGAGGAAAGGAATGGGTCCTTGATAGTGGATTTACTGATCATATGACCGGAGCAAAGATATGTTTCATGAGCTTGCTGAAAATGACGGCCCTTGAAAGTATGTCACTTTCGGTGATAACTCAAAGGATAAGGTGGCTGGCCTTGGTAAGGTGGCCATCTCACATGATAGCTCCATACAAAATGTTATTCTTGTTGAATCACTTGGCTACAATTTACTTTCCATATCTAGACTTGCTGACCTTGGTTTCAACGTCCTATTTACTGAAGTAGATTGCCAAGTGTTTCATAGAGATAATCATAAAATGGTCTTTGCCGATATGCGTAGAGGTGATCTTTATATTGTTGATTTCACTAAAAAGGCTCAACCTAGAACTTGCCTAATTGCTAAATCTTCGAAAGGATGGTTGTGGCATAGAAGGTTAGGTCATGTGGGCATGTGAAATCTTGATAAGCTTATTAAAGGTGATCATATCCTTGGAGTAAAAAATGTTATATTTGACAAGGATAGAGTTTGTAGTGCTTGTCAAGCAGGAAAACAAGTTGGAGGAAGTCACCCCGTGAAGAACATTATGACCAGGAGAAGACCGCTCGAGCTACTTCATACGGATCTCTTTGGTCCCAATGCCTACAAGAGTCTCGGTGGTAACTCATTTGGTCTAGTTATAGTTGATGATTTTTCAAGATTTACGTGGGTATTCTTTCTTGATGATAAATCGCAGGTCCAAAAGATCTTCAAGAACTTTGCTAGGAAGGCCCAAAATCAATTTGAAGTGAAGATCAAGAAGTTTCACAGCGATAATGGAATGGAGCTCAAGAATGCAAATGTGGATACCTTTCTTGACGAAGAAGGGATTTCACATGAGTTCTCGGCTACGTACACGCCTCAACAAAATGGAGTTGTTGAGAGGAAGAACCAAAGTCTTATTGAGATGGCGAGAACGATGCTTGATGAGTACAAGACTCCAAAACACTTTTGGGCGAAAGCGGTTGAGACAACTTGTCATGCAATAAATCGCTTGTATCTTCACAAGCTACTTGGCAAGACGGCGTACGAGCTTCTCACCGGTAACAAACCCCAAGTTGGATACTTTCGAGTATTCGGCTCAAAGTGTTACATTCTTGCTAAGCATCGTTGTTCTAAATTTGCTCCTAAATCTCACGAGGGTTTCCTACTTGGTTATGGGTCAAACTCTCACACTTACCGTGTCTACAACAATTTCACCCGAAAGGTTGAAGAGATGGTAGATGTGAAGTTTGATGAATCTAACGGCTCGCAAGTAGAGCAATTGCCAATTGATGTAGGAGATAAAGACCCTTCAGAAGCAATCCAAGACTTGTCTATTGGAAAGATTCGACCAAAGGAGGTGAAGGAGAGTACCTCGTCCGTCCAAGTGGAGGCTTCCACCTCACGACAAGGTGAACCAAGAGTCGACATGGAAGCATCCACAAGTGGGACACATCAAGATGCAGAAAACGAGGAAGTACACCAAGATGAACCTCATCAACCTCCTTCTCCACCAAGACAAGAAAACAACAACGCCAATAATGAAGAAGGCCAAGAAGAAGGACGAGATGATGATGAAGAAGATGTTCCACCCCAACCCAAACAAAAGCTCCCACAAGTTCGAGAAAGAGTCTCAAGAGGTCATCCCGTCGAACAAATCTTCAATGATATTCAAACCGGGAGAATCACTCGATCTAAAACTCGTTTGGCTAATTTTTGTGAACATTATTCATTCATCTCTAGAATTGAACCTATGAAGGTTGAAGAAGCATTGGAAGATCCAGATTGGATAAACACCATGCATGAAGAGCTACACAACTTTGAGAGAAATCGAGTGTGGACATTGGTCGAGAAGCCCGACAACAACCACAACATCATTGGTACCAAATGGGTGTTTCGCAATAAGCAAGACGAAGATGGTCAAGTCGTCTGCAACAAAGCTCGTCTCGTTGCCCAAGGCTACACTCAAGTCGAAGGCATGGACTATGGTGAGACATATGCCCCCATTGCTAGACTTGAGTCCATCAGCATCTTATTTGCCTGTGCTAATCACCATGATATCACTTTATACCAAATGGACATTAAAAGTGCTTTTCTAAACGGTGAAATTGAGGAGGAAGTTTATGTTAAACAACCTCCCGGCTTTGTCAATCCTAAGAAACCCGATCATGTTTACAAACTTCACAAAGCTCTTTATGGTGTTAAACAAGCTCCTAGAGCATGGTATAATGCTTAACCAAATTCCTTATTGAAAAAGGGTTTGAGATTGGAAAGATAGACTCTACTCGTTTTACTAAAAGGGTTAATGGTGAGTTATTTGTATGCCAAATTTATGTTGAAGGTATCATATTTGGCTCAACTAACCCTCATTTAGTGAGAAGTTTGGAAAGCTAATGTCGGAGAAGTTTGAGATGTCTATGATGAGTGAACTCAAGTTCTTTCTTGGGTTGCAAATCAAGCAAACTAAGGAAGGCACCTTTGTTTCTCAAACAAAGTACACCAAGGATTTATTCAAGAAGCTCAACATGCAAGAAAGCAAAGGTATGAAAACTCCCATGCCAACTAGTGGACATCTTGATTTGACCAAGGACGGCAAATCGGTTGACCAAAAGGTTTACCGCTCTATGTTTGGATCATTGTTATATCTATGTGCCTCCCATCCTGATATTATGCTAAGTGTGGGCATGTGTGCACGATATCAAGCGGCCCCCAAAGAATGTCATCTTAAGGCTGTGAAAAGGATAGTGAGATACTTAATACATACACCAAATTTTGGCATTTGGTATCCTAAGAGGTCCTCTTTTGATCTAGTTGGCTATTCCGACTCGGACTATGCCGGAGACAAGGTTGATAGGAAGTCCACTTTGAGTACTTGTCAATTTCTTGGTAGATCTCTTGTGTCTTGGTCTTCCAAGAAACAAAACTCGGTATCCTTATCCACCGCCGAAGCGGAATACATTGCCGCCGATTCATGTTGTGCTCAATTACTTTGGATGACCCAAACTCTTAAATATTATGGGATCAATGTGAAACATGTTCCATTACTATGTGACAATGAAAGGCTATTAAGATTGCTCACAACCCCGTGCAACATTCTCGAACTAAGCATATTGAAGTTCGTCATCATTTCATTCGAGATCATGTTGCTAAAGGGGACATTGATCTTAAGCATGTTCGTACCGATAAGCAATTGGCGGATATATTCACCAAACCGCTTGATGATAAAGTTTTTTGCCGTTTGAGAGGTGAATTGAACATCATTGATGCTTCAAACTTGGAGTAGGAACTCCATTTGGATACATGCAAGGCATGAATCTATGACTAATCCTTGATATTTCTCTTATGATGATATTCATATGTCTTGGATACATTTGCACCCTTGCATGTTATCTAACCCTTGTAGGTACTTGGATGAATCTAAATCTATGAGATTGCAACTCACTCACATCTTGAGCAATCTCTACATCACCAAGTCTCTACACGATGGTGGTTGATGACGAGGAAGCATGAAATCCTTCAACATATCCTTTGACAAATTATATATATCAAATTTCATTTGGTATCAAGTTTCAGGATTGTCATTCTGGATACACAAGTGCTCTTCCTTGCAAAACTAACCCATGTAGGTAGATGAACTCAACTCCAAGTGGTGCTCACAACCATTCTTGCGCTACATCAACCTTGAGCACCCCATGCAAGTTCAACTACATGATCAAGATCAACACCACCACCCAAGGTATGTCATTCCATCTTAGAGAAACTTTACCTCAAGTCATAGGTCAAAGCAACTCAACAAGATGTGAATACATCAAATGCTTAAACAAAAAAATGGTAGCCCCATTTTAAGCTTAAACAATGAGTATGACTTATGATCAAGTGTTCTCACTTGACTCCTTAGTCAATATACTCTAACGTAGGTGACTTTGTCACCGCCAAATTCTAGATGAAGTTCTCTAGTGTTTCCTTGAGTTTTTGCATTTGTCCTTCGCATATTTATTCCCTTTCCTTTATCAAAAAAACTTCATCTAGACTTTGCATATTTGTCTCTTGCATATTTGTTTCCCTTCATCTAGATTTCTTTTCTTTTGCTCTGTTTAGTTCTGCATTTTCTGCATCCAATTCATTGCAAATGCTTGAATAAATTCCTTGCAAATCTTTGTGATATCTTATTTGCCTAGTGAGCTGAGGTGACAAGTGTTCTCTCTATGTTGAACTCGGTCATACCAATCGGTTGCTCTCGGTCACACCAAACCAATTCGGCATCACCGAGGACTACAACTCGGTATCACTGATTTCACTGCAGAGAAGACAATTTGTCATACGTTCCAATAGTTTTATTCCAGCTCCACTCGATGATTCTTGTCCTCTACCAGCATCACATTCTATATGATGCTTTGCTTTGTGACTCAAGGATCAAACCTCTTGACTCACACTCCAGAAGATCCCTTCTTGGAAATTGATGTCAAAGGGGGAGAGAGATCACATCAAAGCTTATTCTCTTCAAAGGGGGAGAGAGAGAAAAACGGAGAGAGAGGTAATCTCGACCCCAGATTCTTGGTGTTCAATAGGAGAGAAGTCACATGTCTTTAAGAGGGGAAAGACATGTCTATGTTATATTTATATTTATGATCTGTTTTTCTCTGATTTTGTTTCCCTATGTTCTCCCATTATCCAATACAAGATTCAGGGGGAGAAAGACTGCTAGGGAAGGAAATCTTTGAATTCCTTGCATATCTTTTTCCTTTTGGGGACATGTCTATATCCAATAGAGTACTCAGTACTCACTCTCTACATGTCATACCAGTCTTGGTACTCTTGTGGTTTCTTTTGGTTGCTCTGGTTTGTAGATGTATCTGTGTTATCTAACCTTCTTTACTCAGGTTCATTCCTTCCTAAGCCAACTCAAGACCACAAGGTAAGTATATGCATCACACTCATGTGCATGAGGATTTCTTGCTGATGTACATACTGTTTGCAAGAAGGACTCATGAGCATGTAGGTACATTTCCTATATTCACATCTTTTGCTCTGATGCATATAGCCAAGATACATGTAACACATTGCTTACTCTGTCATGCTTATGCATTCACATGCTCTTATATTCCATATTTACATGATTGCATACATATAGGGGGAGCCTATGCATGTTACATGTCTTTCCAAAGCTTTACTTGTTATTCTCTATATCTTTATCTAAAGCTTTGATGTATGTTGTCATCAATTACCAAAAAGGGGGAGATTGAAAGCACAAGTGCTCCCTGGGTGGTTTTGGTAATTAATATCAACATATCTCTTGTTGGACTAATGTTTTTATCTAGTATATTTCAGATAAGTTCAACAATGGAGTGGCATGGACTAGAGGATGTGGAACCCCTTCGAGATGATAAGGACAAAGGATTGGCTCAAGCTCAAAGCTCAGGACTCTACATTTTTCATTTTAGTGATCCAAGATCACATTGAGTCCATAGGAAAAGCCAATACTATTAAGAGGGGATGAGGTGTTGCTTAATGGCTTGCTTGCTCAAAGTGCTTAGTGATATGCTCCAAAGCCCTCAGCCACTTTCTCACATCCACATATGTCCCAAACCAAAAGTCAAACTCAGCCACATCAAAACTTTCTACCTGGTGCCACCGAGTTCTCTTGACATAGCCACTGCCAGAAACCCTAATCAATTCGGTCTCACTGATGGGATCTCGGTCTCACCGAGATGGGCTTGAGAACACTCTGTTTCCTATTGCATTAGTTTCAGTCTCACCGAAATATGAAATCGGTCCCATCGAGTTTGCCTAGCCAACTCTATGTTTAGCTTATTACCAAAATCAGTCCTACCGAGTTTGTGTAATCGGTCCAACCGAGATAAGGCTTTACCCTAACCCTAGCACATCGGTCCCACCGAGTTGATCACGTCGGTCCCACCAAAATGCCTAACGGTCACATTATGAACCAAATCGGTCCGATCGTGTTTTATAATTCGGTCCCACCGAGTTTGGAGATTTGTGTGTAACGGTTAGATTTTGTGTGGGGACTATATATACCCCTCCACCCACTCTTCATTCGTTGAGAGAGCCATCAGAATATGCCTACACTTCCAACATACATTTTCTGAGAAAGAACCACCTACACTTGTGTTGAGGTCAAGATATTCCATTCCAACCACATAAATCTTGATCTCTAGCCTTCCCCAAGTTGCTTTCCACTCAAATCATCTTTCTACCAAATCCAATCCTATGAGAGAGAGTTGAGTGTTGGGGAGACTATCATTTGAAGCACAAGAGCAAGGAGTTCATCATCAACACACCATCTATTACCTTTTGGAGAGTGGTGTCTCCTAGATTGGTTAGGTGTCACTTGGGAGCCTCCGTCAAGATTCTGGAGTTGAACCAAGGAGTTTGTACGGGCAAGGAGATCGCCTACTTCGTGAAGATCTACCCTAGTGAGGCAAGTCCTTTGTGGGTGATGGCCAAGGTGGGATAGACAACGTTACTTCTCCGTGGATCCTTCATGGGTGGAGCCCTCCGTGGACTCGCGCAACCGTTACCCTTCATGGGTTGAAGTCTCCGTCAACGTGGATGTACGATAGCACCACCTATCGGAACCACGCCAAAAATCTCCGTGTCTCCAATTGTGTTTGCACACTCCAATCCCATCCCTTTACATTCTCGCAACTTGCATGATTTACTTTCCGCTGCTCATATACTCTTATCATGCTTGCTTGATATGTATTGTGAATGTTTGAACTTGAGCTAAAACTCCACTTCAACTCAAAGAATTTAGAAACTGCAACTTTTCTTGCTAAGAGTCTATTCACCCCCCTCTATACACCTCTTCTCGATCCTTTCAAACCTTTTGAATTTTAAATAAGCAGATATTAAGGTAAACTAAAATCGTGAATTCACCTTGGATAGCATGTCTGCAGAGTGCAGATAATTGAGAGGAGCCAACATGGCCGCATGAACGTAAGTTGTAAGCTGCTAGTTGAAAAGCAGAGCAGGATGTTTGGCTTTAACTTGCTAAAGGTCACCTTTTCCTATGGTTAAGAGGTGGCCACCAACAACTCGATTTCACTAATATTTTCAGAAGCAATGAGTTAAGCAATTTTAACACTATAAAATAAGCAAAAGTAAAAACTGGAGAGCTAGGTATGTACAAAGGCGATTGACTGGCTGGACCTTCTCCAAGTGCGCATCTTCCATCCTATGCAAGGTTATAATCGGTAAGTAGCCTCTGCCATAGGGGTGTCAAATCCCTTTGCTAACAATGGAATTTCTATATAAAAAAGGAAGATACATGAGATGAAGACAATAGAATACAGGGAGGTACAATATGGTAAGTCTTTACTGCCATTCTTCTTCATGTAATAGAGGGAACTTCACAATGTATCATGTACTTCTTAGCACCCTCATATTCAAAGTCATCACCAACAAATCAATATCCAGCAGAAACATCGGAAGTAGAACTGCCAGCATGTAAAGAAACTTTGATCTATTGATTCAAACACATACTGGTGCTCTTGGAATTACATACCTATCTGCATGTCTTGAAGTCTCACATTCTGCATACCCAACATTCAGAAACACAACAATAAATCATGTACCACCTTCTTGGAACCATTACATGTTAGGTTTTTCATATGAGAAGCTTTATAACACGGCTTTGTGTTTGAGCTAGTTACAACCAGATTTCTAGTGTGTGATAAGCTATTAATTCCAAGATTTTTCCAAACACACTGACGGAAAAACATTGTGAGACAGGCTTGAAATTTCTAGCATGATAAGCCATTACTCCCAGGTTTTATCTAAAAGTTTCGCAAACCGAAAATAACTCGCTGAAAATTGGTACTTCGTGTGGAGCACGGGTGGAAACTGAAGAAATATCTAAAACTGAAGAAACCAGGTTTCAAATTTCTCTAGGAAAACATGCACACCAATAAATAACTGTAGCTAAATTTTAAAATTTTGGCAGAAAATGTACAATGTTGATATTCTAAACTTCATATGACAATAAGAAAAATAAGCCAGGATGAATGAACCAAAATAATTGGACAAAATCATCTTCATTATTGTTCAAAGGAGAGATAGAAAATAGAAATCAAAATTTGGTCGTGAATAGCCACTGCACAAATTTCAATTTTATAAAGTACAATAGTTAATTTTGCATATAGCAAGATGGCAACATTCTAGGAACAGAGATGTGTCCGAGTTCATCTAAAATCTAGTTGTCCCACGATGAAACTACATGAAAATCAATGTTTCAGCAACAACATTACTAACTCCACGAGCTGCTAGATACAACGCCACCAGCGAGCCCAGTCCTCTGGTATCTGCCACCTTTGGTCCGACTGCTCAGATGATTACGATGACTCAAAACAGAGGAGGGGGCGGGTTTGCATTACCAGACTATAGCGGAGTCGTCTTACTGCCCGGCGGCTTCGGCCCATCATAAGGCATCCGTGCAAAGTCGGTCGTCAGTGCACTGGCGGCATCCTTCAGCACGGGATGTCAGCGAGGATTGGGGGTGTAGGTGTAAGTCGTGGCCTCTAGGTTGCCCCGTCCGTCGGTGATGGCGCAGCATCGGCCCTGGCAGTTAGCGCCTCGACGCGTGTCATATTCTTCGTAGTGGGTGACAGACGGCCTCGCGTCAGTAGTTAGTACCCCCATGGCGCACTGTGGAGAGGCGTGGAGGGGAGAGCGAAGGAGTGAGGTGTCGGCATGCGTGGGGTGGCGGAAGAGCAGAGGAGCACCATGGACGGCCAACTTGGGCGAGAAGGGGATGCATGGAGGCGAAGGCTACCGCATGAGGCGGAGGCAGAGCAGAGGCGCGGTGTGCTCTCATGGATGAATAGACACTACAAAAAAATACACTTCTGTGATGATACGTGTTTGTCACAGTAGGTCGCTTTTTTTGTCATGCATGTACATCCATGACAAATTTATGACAGAATCAAGATAGTCATACCTGTGCTGTCGTAGAAGTGTTCCATGACATTACCAAAATTATCATCACGGAAGTGTCCACTTCCATGATGATAAATCGCGCGTCACAGAAGTGCTTTTGTTAAGGGTGACCAACACGTGGCATCCACCGTAACGGAACGCCATTAAGCTATCGGGTCGGGTTTTGGATCCGATAACCCATTAACAGCCCCGACCAATGGGGATTTTCCACGTGTAAAATCATCATTGGCTGGAGGAAACACGTGTCGGCTCATCGTTGGGACAGATGTCAACCACTCATTGGACGGAAGGCGCCTATGATACGTCGACACGTGGCACGGCCCAACAGAGGCCCATTCCTGCAAAAAGGCCGGCCCCTTTGACTTGGTAAAAAGGTGGCGGGCCGGTCCATGGAAAGCCTGTTAACGGCCTGTTCGCATATAGCCCATTTACAGCCCGCTAACCCAAGGCCCGTTACACCCTATCTGAATTAGGCCCAGTAGCGTCATTTGGGCCATCCAATATGATTCCAGACCGTTTTCACTTCTGGCCCATGTATGGCCCATGACGTCTTTCAGCCCATATGAGGCCCTATGTAACTCTTGGCCTATTAACGGCCCGTGGTGAAACTGGCCCGTAATGAACAGTGTCTCACTTTACACCCACTAACGACCTGTGGTGAAACTGACCCGTCATGAACAGTGTATCACTTTATACCCATTAACGGTCCGTTATTCTGTTGGGCCGTTTCCAGCCCATGTTATCTTTCGGCCTTCTCAGAGCCCATTTATTCTTGGGCTCATTTCCAGCATTCGTTTACTTATGGCCCGTTACTGTCATTTTCTGCTTGTGGGCCAAATTCAGCTCGTGGTTATAGTCGGCCCGCTTGTGGTCCATTAATATGTTGGGCCATTTTCATAGCGTCATCAAATACGACCTATTAACGATGGCCCATTACAGTCGGCCCATGAACGGACGATTCCAACTCTAGCCCGTTTATGGCCATAATGCGGCCTGTTATTGGCCCATGTTTGGCAAATCGATCATACGGCCCGTATAAGGCCCATTGATGACACGGCCCGTAGAAGGCCCATTGTTTCTACGGCCCGTAGAAGGCCTACTGTTTCTACGGCCCGTAGAAGGCCCACTGTTTCTACGGCCTGTAGGAGGCCCAGTGTCACTACAGTAAATATTAGCCCATGGTTATTGTGGCCTAGTTTTAAAAAATAGGTTATTGCAGCCACTAGTTAATCGCGGAAAAAGAGCTGCAATGACTACAAGCAAACAAATAAACAAGACAACAAGGAAATAAATAAGCAAGCAACTAACGCTAGGCCATCACGGCTATTACATATATTACATCCACTGGGCATCAAAGTTCGCCACCAGTGCAAATATAGGGAACAAAGCAGCATATCATATACACTGGCCGTCAAAAGTGGCCACCAGTGCAAATAAACGCGGCAGCAAAACAAGAGCATAACTGAAACAACTTCAGAAGAGCTCAAGAAACGTTATCCTGGGTATCCACCATGCTGGCAATAAGCTTAGCAAGCTGATTAGCTTTGTCCTGTATGGCGCTAAAATCCTCCAACGCTTGCTGTTGCACCAGAAAGTATGCATCTGAATGCTCCAGGGACTTCCGCAGTCCTTCCGCTTCTTGTCGCAGCACAGCTGATCGATGTCTTTCAGCTTGTAGTTGAGACTCAAGAAACCGAACTGATTCAGACAGTGACTTTGAATAGCTTGTGCAGGCAGTAGTGGCCAGTAACTCCAACACTAAACCAAGATAGGATGTGTCACTATCCTGGACCTTATCTGCATTACTTTCTTTACCGTTGCTTAATAAGGCACTCTTCCCCAATATTCTGTTAGCATTCTAAAAGAAGAAACGAGCAGACACATAACAAGCTTAGCATGTAGTAGTATGTGAAACTCATTTCGGTGAACCAGTTCATTAGTAAGGTGGACAGGATTAAACTACCAAGTCTTCTATTGCCAAGTACTAGTACATAATAAAAGCATCAAACAAACATATATTTATGTCCTATGGTAGCAATGGAATCTTAAATTAGAACAGTTGTTCTTCAGGTTTAGGCACTTGTTCTACATGAACAGAGTACAGTAAGACGCAAGAATATAATACTTAAAAATAGAAAATGAGCTCATAGACCTTACCATATTCTTGGTTCGGGACCAGTACAGAACAAGGCGTTCCCAGTCATCGTCCAGTAAATGTGTCTCAGGAGAACGTAAGGGAATTTGATGAGTTTCTTTGCCGGTGAAGTACGTTTTCTTCAGGTAATTCCGATACTGCCACCAAGCATTCTTGAAGATAGCAGAGGTATTAGCATAGGTTACCTCATCCTGGGTTTCCAAATCGGTCCTTCTCTATAGAGAAAAATGGGAAAATTTGCTGTATTATAACCATAATGGAGGTAGGATGTATGGGACGAAGAAAAGTAATTGCCATGAATAACATTACTTACACATAACTCCTGGACAAACACCTACAACTGGCATTTTCCTTCATCTTCAGTATAATATTTCCAAGATGGGAAGATACGCACATACGATTTAACAACATCAAATGTGATAGATGCTAAACTACGACTAGCTGGTTGTGCTTCCTCCACAGGAATAGGTGTACTAACTGGTGGAGTTGGGGTTCGCCGTGATAGTACTGGCCCTATGGGCACTGGAGCTGCCTTACTAACCGCTCTTGTTTGGGAGCTCTGTGGTGGAGATGGTGTTGTGTCAATAGGAACTGGGTTACTATCGGCTGGGGTTGGGGTTAGATTGGGTGAAGCTGGTTCTCTGTCCATCGTAGTAGGGGTACAATCTGCGAGAGTTTGGGTTATGTGTGGTAGGGCTGGTTCTTGTGCATGTGCAACCGGGGTGCTATCTCCACCAAGAGGTAGCACTGTTTTTTTTTGAAGACCGTGTTTTTAGTCCGCTAGATACTGGCATCACCCGCTCCAATTCAAATGGCTGATAAACAGGAAACATAGTTGAATATACATACATTGTATGAGAGACAGATGCAATAGATAGTATGGAAAAAAGAGGGCATGAAATAGTTGACATGTATATTTTTAACTAAAACGGATAGCATGACATAATTTCACATATATGATGTCTATCTAAACTGGATAGCATAGCATAACATAATTCAAAGATATGATGAATAACTAAACAGGATCGCATGACATAATTCACCTGCATGTTATCTAAGTAATCAGGATCGCATCATTTAATTCACATATGTGATTTATATGCTAAACATGGGGCATTCGATATGATGTCTGAACTAAGAACATGGTGTTGAATATTGTGTATATGATGTCTAAACTATGCAATGCAAGACATAGTATGCATGATATGAGCAGTATAACCGTGCCAAGTTAGAGCATACACCTCAGTGGGGGAATAGGACTGGTCATCTGTCTCTGAATCCATCTCTGAGGAGCTATCGAGACCCAATAAGAGATCTGCTTCGACAGGTAGCACTGTCTGCTCTGAAGGCCTTGTTTTCACTCCAGATTTTTCCATCTCCCACCCAAATGGCTGATTAACAGGAAGAGTAGTTTAATGTACAAACATTGTCGACAAATGGAAATGTAATGAAGAAAAGGATGGGCAAGATATCATTCAAATATATGATGCCTGGTTAAACAGGATGGCATTGCACATTTCACATATATTATGGCTGGCTAAAAGACATGAGACTGCATAATTCCCATATATGATATAGAAACTAAACAGGTGGCATTACAGAACATGTCTAAACTAAGCAGATGACATATATGATATTAGAAGTAGGCACTGTAAGGCAACATATGCATGATATGACTAACATCATCATGTCAAGGTAGAGCAAACACCTTGGGGGGTAAATAGGAGTGGTCAGCGGCATCTGAATCCGCCTCAGAACAGATATCTTCCTCTGGATTACAATTTGGAGAGGGGTGGGGAGGGTTTGCCATTGAACCCACCATGGAGCGATGTCTGCATGACATTGTATTGCCGCACAAAACTCTTCTCTTTTTCTCTACATGTTCAGCATGACTGTGTACAATATCTGACATGCATACGAAAAAATATGGTGAGATTATGTAAGGAGAGCATGCAGAAATTTAGAGGGATGGTAACAACCTGTGGATTGATGTTTTTCCGATGAACCAAAATAGCCCTAATGGATCGACGTGAATGTATAGTAATAAGTGATGCAACAAGTGTACAACCACTTTGCCGTAGCCGTGTCGACCTCAGCATCATTGGATTGGTCGCTGAAGCAGTTGAGGCAGAGGTGGCTGACGGAGGTGTGGAGGAAGATCTAAGGATTCTGTAGACGGAGTTCAGGGCACTGCTCTGTTGTGACGGATCGTTCTGTCGTTGGAGCAGCTCTGGTGAGCCGTAAGACGTCAAGGCTGAAGTAGCACAAGACAGACATCATCAATCTCAAGTGGGATTCTAATAGCTTCTCCAATAGATGATGTAAAATGGATGTAAAATTAACATCACCAAAAACCACCTGACTACAACAGATGAGGTAAAAACTGTTGACTCTGAACTTAACTGTCGAAACTAAAATTTACTGTGGAATCTGAATGCTACTGTCGAAACTGAATGCAATGGTAGCAGAGAGGCACTTGACATGTAGTTTAGGGAGGGCCTGCAGTTCATCTTCAACCTGCACCCCCCTGAGCCGCTAGCCACCACCGGCCGAACCGCCGGCCCCAGCGCCGCCTCGCCGCCCCAAAACAACTCACCACCGCCGCCCCGGCCAGCCCTCTAGGCCCCCGCCCCCCACCTTGAACCCTAAGATAGATAGTGGGGTACCTCTCCGGTGAGCCCCCGTCCCCGCTGCGGGTGGTTCTTCCTTAACTCCGGCGAGCCCCCCCAACCCCTGAAAATTGACTGACCCAAAAGTCGATTCAGTCGACTGAAGTGTGGCTTAATCGGAGCAAAGCAGCAGCACGAGTGAGGGGGAGAGTAGCTACAGCAGCTGGGCGAGCGAGCGATCGAGCAAGAGCCGGAGCAGCAGCAGCAGATCCAGCTAGTATGGACACCGCCGCCGAAGGGGCCTCGCATTGGGGGAGAGCCGCCGTGGAGATGTCGCTCACGGCACCGGCTTCAAGGTAGCCGCTCCATGGGGGTGCGGGGTGGAGCACCGTCGGCGCCGGGAGGTCGAGTTAAGGAGAAGGTGCGATGTGATGAGTGTACAACCTCTTTGGTGGCGCCGAGTAGGCCTCGGCTTCGTCCGAGGAGTCGGTGAGGATGCTACGGTTCCGGTGGAGCAGGTTAAGGCGGCGCTGTGGGGATGGAGCAGCCACGATAGACGAGGCGATCATCGGAGCAGCTCCTTGGAGGTGGAGGACGGGGCGGCTGAACTGGCGGGACGGCGAGATGGATGACGGATCCTCATCCGGGGAGGTGGACGAGGGACGTCGAGCTGTTGCGCTGGACGACGTCGTCGGGGAAGAGGCTTCGGCTGGGCAGCGGTGACGTGGTGGACGGAGGAGGGTGGGGTTTCGCGGCTGGAGCGGAGAGGTTATGGCGGCCTGGGATTTCAAATGGCGAAAAGGGGGCGATGGGAGGGGGTGAAGCATGACTTAGGAACACGCTTGTCCAAAATGTAGGGTGTGTTACAAAAGTACCCCCCACCGATTTGAACTAGCGGCCCTTTCGGCTCAGGGTTAGAAGGGGGATTTCACGTGTCGAGATTTGGCAGCTAGAGGGAGTTTTCGCGTGCGTTGTAATTTCGGGATAGCAAGGCGCGGGTTGTGAAGGCGCCAGTTTTGGGAGCACGATATCTGAATTTTCGGGATATAACAAGACGCGGGTTGAATTTTAGGGACAAGCCTAACGTGTAGTAATATTGTACTTGTACGTACCAAATCAATTCGCACTTCCCTCAACCAAAAAGAAAACGAAAAAAATAAAACTATTCACACCACACAAAGAGAGAGTCTCGCCCCGTTTTACTATACAAATGCTATTCAAAGCTACTCCCTCCTTCCATCTATATAGGGCCTAATGCGTTTTTCGATGCTAACTTTGACCAAATATTAGAGCAATGATATATGACATGCAACTTACACAAAGCACACCGTTAAATTCGCCTGTGAAAGGTTCTCTCAATGATATGATTTTCACATTGTGCATGTCATGTACTATTAATCTTGTCAATAGTCAAAGGCCGTCTTAAAAATCTCATTACGCCCTATATAGATGGAAGGAGGGAGTATGAATCCATGTTATGTCCAATTAAATTTTTTCGCTTGCTATATAATGCATGTAACTTACTCATACCAACATTTTAGTGCATTCCAAATGTCTATACTACCGCTGCAATTCAAACTAAATTTGAATACCGCTGCAATTCAAACTAAATTTGAATTCGTTTCTCTATTTCAATAAGAATCTACATACATGATTGTTGCCAACTTCAACCATCATAGTTTCCTTGCTATCCGCCAGATATAAATCAGACGACCTATAATGCAGGATGGCAGGCACACCATCATCAACAACTCCGTTTTTTATAAGAGTAGAGATAAAACATATTAAATGTAGTATACCATGTTCATAACCACACCATGTGTGTCACCGTTATATATATTCACACATCCGTTGGTTTGAAACACTATGATAAATTCTTCAAATATCCGAATTTGCTTTTTATAATGAAGTATATATGATCTCTATTCGTCTTTTACACCCACACAACCCTCTTATCTTTGTAGCTAGCGCTAACTTTCTCTTGTGCATGCACACGCCTGCATCCCTCTCACCCTCCCTCAGCATTCTCTAGCTCCATCGTGCAAATTCGTCTTTTCACTTTAGGTCGTTCACCCATGGTGTGTGTAGGCCCCCCAGCTCCTTTACAGCACACATTGATCGATATGCCTCTCTAGCCAGGTGTGCCTAAGCACAAACACAAGCTCACCGTCCATGCCTCACTCCCACCACTCTTTTCATCGTTCTCGTACTCGCACACTCCTCCCCCTCGATATAGTATGCCTCTCGTACCACCTCCTACATGCATCCCTCTCTCTCTATCCTTCTCCTCGTGCCTCATTTGCTTCTAACACACACATGCATGTATACCGATCGATCTCCCAACATATACCTAGATTGACTTTAACTACCCCCCCCATCGATCGACGTACCTCACAAGTTATGTCTCTCCTTTATCTTACAAAGGGAGATTGATCTTCCTATGTAGTTACGTCTGCTTACCACAGCCACATCGTCCCCCCTCATCATTTGTGCATGTCTCCTGACCCGTCTCTCACAACCACGTGCACAGACAACAAGCAGCCATCTCCTCTCTTATTGATATTGCTGGCGTGCCCTCCATTTGTCTAGCAAGCCTATCCCACCATTTGTTAGAAGCAACTCCACTACCACCCCCTCCAACACTCTAGCTCTGTCTCTCTCCCAACCTTATTCATCTCCTGCACATATGCATGGATGCCGATCAATCTCCCTTAATACATGAGGCAGATCGATCTCCTTAATACATGAGGTAGGCCTCTCTCCTCCTCCACACATATACCAGCCATTGTACCTCTATAGTTAATTGGGCCTCCCTCTTCCCCCACCACACACCGATAGTCGAGCGCTGCAGGTAGGTATCCATGCCATAGAGACAAACTGCACATGTCCCATCTCATGTTCCAGTAGGCCAGGCACTCTATATCTTTGATGTGGGCACACACAAATTCGATGGCACTCTTTATCGATCGCGCGCGCACACACACACACACACATCATCATCCCTCTCTTCGATTCTATGGACACCTCAAGCCGATGATACCTCCACTCTCTTCTCGTGGATCGCCCCCTCTATATATATGTTATATCCAGGACTCTATTTCACACACATTGCATATGTTAAATTTTTGGATTGACGCCCCCCCCCCCACAAAAAAACTCTCAAGAACCCACACACTATATCTCTCTAGGTTTGTATCTCTCTCACACAACCCCACGTAGGTGGTGTATGTATACAAGAAGAGAATAGGTGCACCGTGCGCGTACTCATGCTTCATGCCCAGCCACACCCGCGCGGGTACACGGTGGAGCTCATTTCTCCGCAGAAGCTGAATTTGTTTTTGAAACATCAAGTGGTCAGAGACTCCAAAACTTATTTGCCCATTAGTAACGAAAGTTCTTACGTAAACTTCCTAGTAATTCCCTCTTCATAGGTGCAGCATTACTCCTAACATTTGTAATATTAGTTTGAAACTTGTAATATTGTCGTGTCCTATTCCTCACTCTGTGCATTTAAAAACCGAACCGAAAAACCATACTGAAAATAAACCGAACCGAACCAATTTTATGGTTTTTATGGTTTCTGGTTTCGGTATGGTATGAACTTTTCATACCGATTTGAACTTGGTTTTTATGGTATATACCAGAAAACCGAACGGTTAACCAAATAAACCGAAGTAAAAAATAAATTTCTATTTCTTGAGATGAACAACCATACAAGTTGTCATTTTTCTTGTACATGAGTCAAATGCACTACTAAGCACGTAATTTTTTCTTGTAACATAGTCATTTTTCTATTTTCAAAATGCTAAGCACGTCCATAACCATCAACAGAGGAATCAATGCATGCATATATACTTATATATATAGTCATATACTATTTGTGTAGAATAGTATGTGTTTTGAGTCATAAATTTGCTAATTATTATTACGTCATTTCCAAATTCGCGCCAACTTTGGTTTTTATGGTATATACCAAAACCATACCAAAATAATTTGGTATATACCGAAACCGAACCATATTTTAATTTCATACCATATTTACCGAAGTATTAATACCGTACAAACTGAAAAACCGTATAAATCGAACCATGTAAACCGAATAAACTGAATGCACAGGGTGACCTATTCCTACGTTTTCAAAATCCTGCGAATCAAACAGGTCCTGAGTTGGTGATGAGGTTGTGCCTCCCATCTTTCACCAATAGTCGTCGGATCTAGATCTGACGCATACAAACCAAGCTTCTCCATTTTTGCAAAAAGATGCCCGCACTTGTTCCCTATTTACAAACAACTCCTTGTCTCTCACAATCAGCCTCATCTCCTCCCCACCACATCTAGGAGTAGAAGGCCATGGAAAAATCTGGCGCGATGGCCGCTGCCGGAGCCGTCCACCCCCAATCTTGGTGTTCTGTGCAATGCACGGGCATCTACGCACGGGAAATTATGTTGAACAGGGCTAGTTGTAAGTAGGCTAGCTCTACTACCATGATGATAGTGACTGCAGACGATGAGGCTGACTATGGTATGCCGAACACGTCGCCTATACTCAGGTGTCATCTCCGGCGCAGGGTCTTGTCACTTCACTATGAGGAGCAGCACGTGATAATTTGACCAATGGATAGTACAGTGCTAGTACTCCTACTACTACATTGGTAGTACTACTACTAGTACTAGTAGCACCACCGTCTGGATTTAGGAGTACTACCACGTCCATCTGGATTTTAGTATTTGACTAGCAATATCTAGTAATGCATGTCACCAAAAATGTACTACTCCCTCTGTAAATAAATGCATGGTGTTTTATTCCTATCGGCGAGAGAACCTAATAGTTTTTTCCTACTCCTAACTAGAGTACTAATAGGATTACATGCAATGAACTAAACACTGCATGTCATGTTTGGTAGTCTCAAGTCATCGAAAGCATGCACGGCC
Organism: Triticum aestivum; assembly: GCF_018294505.1. Taxonomy (NCBI): domain Eukaryota; kingdom Viridiplantae; phylum Streptophyta; class Magnoliopsida; order Poales; family Poaceae; genus Triticum; species Triticum aestivum. The sequence continues at coordinate 448,428,685 of NC_057812.1, read as the reverse complement.
CACATCTCTCATTGGTTGATATGTCACGAAATAAGAAACAAGGAGGGAGTTAATGCACCGTGCCTAAGTATTTTGGGATTATTTGGTTTTTGTAAGGTGACTTACACAACATTTTTGTTTACATGCATTAACATTTAATAGTTAAATCAAAGGTCAAAACTTGGCGCAAAATGCAAAGGGGACCAATAAACCAGTAAACATCAAACTTCTCTCGTTTGGCCCCAACTAGAGGTCCGATGAGATGACTATACTGCACCGGCACGGAGGGGGACGCAGCTTCATTGACTTGTGGCAACTGCCTTTGGGTGAATGACACATGGCCCCAGGGGTGGCTGGCCCACCTATCATACAACCAAAGGCAGGTGTAGTAGAGGGCTGAGGAGTAGTACGAAATCCTACGCACCTACGCATGCTAACCAAGGGCTAAGTGATCACTCTAATCGCAAGATCAGTTGAACTAGAAGCTATGCTAGACCCATGGAGGCGATGAGCTCGAGCATCAGCCGGCTGTGCCAGATGGTCCATGACGCCGGCCTGCGGCCCAGCACCGAGGAACGTCTCCAGGTAGTATTGCTTGAGGCCGCCAGGGCGAGGGGCCGCTTGGATGATAGCTTCGTCTCCTTGTTCGACGAGGTCCTCGTCGGTTTCCTTGACAAGTTCACCGTCGTCAAGAAGCTTGCGGACGACTTTGACGTAAGCCTCCAGCCGACGCGCCCAGGCTCTGCGATGCCCGCCACCCTCAACGGCCACTATGGTAACAACCTCTTCGACGCACTGGTGGCCCTGTGACTGCCCGTCGTCACGCTGGAGAATGTCCACCTCGAGGTCGCGCTCGCCGCGCAGCGCCTGGCGCAGCAAGACACCATCAACATAATCACCCACGTCTATGCACAAATCGTCCACAAGGACTACTACATGCAAGAAGAGGACGATAGGACGCTGGCCTTCTTGGAGTGCAGGGCAACCTTGGACGGCACTGTTTATAAGCACGTTGAGCTCGCCGCCAACGCCGCTGCTCCTCACACGTCGGTTGGTGACCCGGCGCACTAGGGCGTGAGGATGTCGTTGAACGTTGATGGATCCGTATGTATTTTTATCTTTCCGTAAATCCGTGTAGTAGTATATGATACTACAGTAATTATCTTGTCGGATGGCTGAGAAAACAGGAGGGAGAAGAGATGGCTGTAGCATGGACTCCAAGAAAATTGGTGTCGGATGGGACTCATGTGGGTGGCGTGTGTCGTACTGCTAGACGTGAATGCTACTGAGTTATGGCCCATGCCACCCCACTATATCGAGGTACGTAGAACAAATTTCCTGTAGTCCGTGCTCAGCCCTCCTCTATCTCTCTTCTCAGCCAGCCAGCGGACGGGCGGAGCCCATCGTCTGTTTCCTCACATGCGGCCCCACATGTCAGTGAAAACGCAAGAGGACCCCCTGAACCTGCACATCTTTCACCTCGACGTGCTGGTGATGAAAAACAAATCCAATAAAGATCTTTGGTGGCCGCTTTTGGAGTTACTCAAGAGTAGTAAGATTCTATTTACAGTTTAACCCAAGATGCACATCTCGTGGCTTCAACTACCACTCTATTTTCTTTCATGACACGACCTGGATGATGGATGTCCCACGTGTCGGCAAAAGGAGGAAGAACCCGACCAAATCTTCGGTTCTGCTATCGGATGAGATTAGTGCACTTGTTGATACTCCTACTAGAATATAGGCTAGACATGAGACTACATGCGAGGAAGCAACGTCTACTTCTTTACACTCGAAGAAGAAAGAAGCACACAAGATCGAGCCTCCGCAGATCAACAATGAATGCATCAAGAAGGCACTAATCCAACTTACAGGAGTAGTAAAATATATTCTTATGGTTCTTGTTTTCTTTGGTCTTGCTTTTCTAGTCAAAATTATCCTTGGAGTTCGTGCAAAACGAAGGTACGTTTGGGGTCATGCGTTGGAGTTGGCCTTACAAGTGGGACCGCACTTAAGGAAATCGACTATCGGCAAACCCCCACCTCGCCCGCTGCGCGATGGCTGAAGTTAGGATGTCATAGTGGGAGTAACTTAGCAAGTAACATAGCGCATTTCAAGACAAGTTTGCTTATGTGGCATATAGTTAATGAGGAGAGAAATGTTTGGAGTAAAATAATATGTTACTATAACATAACGCAAACCAAAGCAAAATGAGTCTATAATGTAATAAATGCAATCATCTATGATACTACTTGTATGTTACTTTGCACTATGAAGGTAGTAACAAAGACTAGTGTCATATGCATGACACTAGTCTAAGTTACTCCCCACTATAACCAGCCTTAGAGAAATGACGAGGTTGAAGAGAATGCTCTAGCACGGACTCCACGAAATAATATGGTGTCAGATGGATGTCGTGGTGGTGGCGTGTGCCGTACTCCTGGACGTGAATGCTTGTTCTGGCCCATGCCACCCTACTACTCCTACTACTTACTCCTACTAGTATATAGTATACTAGTATACTAGTATCGAGGATTCGAGGTGCTGGTTACATACAACGAACACATTAACATATGGCTACAGTAAAAAAACACCCGCCCGATGCGCGAAGCATGTGAAGCTAGTACAAATTTAGAGAAGCGACTCGAAAGCCATTCATAAATTTAGTAAGTTTATCACAGGCATATCATTTTATTACATACAACAGGTCATCAACCCACATCGACAACGAGGATACATTATAAATACTAAAGTTTTCACCACACAACAAATAACAAGCCATGAAATGAACTTCAACTCAACCATTCCGCGGCGTTGGAAACGCTTGCTTTGAACCACAAATGATTCTCTGGGACGGGCCATCTGTTGTCGATCTGGAGACCAACGCAGGACCGATCATCCAGGCTGAAGCAGCCTACTATATCAGTACGAGGGTAGGGAACCATCCAAATGTCTGAGGTATAGACACAGTTGCTTCTCATAAATGTGTCAGCAGTAGTTGGATCGCCTTTCACCATCATCAGATAGTTTTGTCCAAGGAAGAGCGAGTTTTCTCCAAGACTATCAATTTTGTGCCAGGGAGAAGGAGTTGGCGCTAGCACACTAGTATCCATCCCGAATACCATGCAACGGGTGTTGGAATAGGTCCAGAGAGTGCGACCATGGGAGACACCTGCTTCCTTACCAGTAACATCATCAGTTGGTTGTATACACACAAGAAGAGGTGATCCATCAGAATTAGTTGCTAGGCGCCACAGAGTATATCGGCGATGCTCGTCCTCATGCTCGTGATCATCACCATCATCATCTCCCCCTTGGTTATAAAAATTTTCAAGTATAGGTGATGGGATGTTCACAGGACCTTGGAAACACAAGAAGAAGGTTAATTAGTAAAGGGAAACTTGCTAACCCGCATGCATGTGGATGAAACAATTATAATTACGGTGGAAGACAAATGTACCGAAACTACTAGGATGCCATGCAAAAACAGTGCCACGAGTGGTGGCAGCAAACACAAGGCCCTCGTATTGAATTGCATCACAGTACTCATCCGTGTATAGAAACTATTTTTTGAGCAATATCCATCGAGTCGAACCACGAAGGACAGCAACAAGCTTGTCGAAGATAGCAACAACTTGATAGTTGTTGTAATTCCAAGAGCAGTTGGGAACTCGACAAATTGTTGTCTTCTGTAGAAGACAGTCACCATGATCATATTTGAACGTGCGTACATTACCGGTGTGCTCAACCTCTGGGCAGTGTGCTGAGATTTTTGGAAGTGGAACCCGGTGACGAGTGTACACATTCACAAGTTCCCACTCGTAGTTGGACCCAATGTAAACAACCCAATCTCCATTTGCGCCCGCCCAAGCCTTGCCCTCGAGCGATGGCATCTTAACATCATGCGTATCATTATCAAGCGGCATCAACTGGCACAGGGTGAGGCCTCCGTCGTGTCGGCGCTAGTCATCAGGGTCACGGCAAAGAAGATAGGGGAGATCAAACTGCTCCTTGACTCTTGGGTTCTTTGTAATGATGTTATTAGTTGAGTCGAGAATGGGCTTGAACAAACCTGCCATGTTAGCCGAGGTGATGACGTCGCACCGATCAATGAGTTCCTCCACCATGTCATCTTTCAGATCGGGGCAAGAATAACGGGGTCGTTTCCAGCCTGTTCCCTCCATGGAGAAGACGATCGAACAATGGCAGAAGAAAGGGTGAAGGGCTGAAGGAAAATGGAGGAGGGAGATGAAGAGCGTGCGATAGAAGTTCCAAATCGAGAGGGAAAGGCGAAGAGTCGGTGGACGGTTGCGAGTTTGCCACGGTTCACGAAGAGGCGCCCTGGCCTACACGTCCGTTCGGAAATACTGGGTTGTGCGGGACACTCTGGCCTGTCTAGACAGCCTTTTATTTTATGTTTACCATAGACCAGCCCAGTAGTTTTTTTTCTTTCTGAAAATGGCTAGCCCAGTTCTTTTGTGATTTGTCAAGTAAGTCGCTTTATCAGGCCTGCTGGGCTGCAAATCTTTCAAGACGAGGAGAGCTTCATTCGGCTGGCCGAGAAAATGGCCTATCAGTAATGAGAAATGGGTTGTACATTTTTAAAACACATCAAACCGGCAATTATTTTCAAATATCTTTTTTTCATTTCGAGATTTTAAATTGCATTGATTTTTATGCATGGACAATTTATTGGATTTTATATTGATATACATTTATTTTCAAAATCAGTCTGAATGTGACTCGAAATTTCGGGATTAAAAATAGTTCAGACCGCACCGACATATGCAAAATTTCGTATAATTTTTTAATCGTGGCCACAATATGGGCTGTAATGCTAACATAAAGAATATGGGCTCCAAAAAAACCCGTAAGAATTAGCAAATGGGCTGTAAATTATTTGAAATAATGGCACATGGGTTGTATGCTGTTTTCCACAGATTTGAGGCTTTCCACAGATGGCTTGTATACTGTTGGATGTCCATCCAACGGCCGTCGTGCTTCTTCAATCTCTGCTCTTCCTGCTCCAGCCGCTCAAACAAGCGTTGGTGGGACTGCCTGCTCCCTCCTCCCTGCGGCCGGCTGTGCTGCCGCGCAAGCCTCACCACCCCATCGTACTCCCATCGCTGGCCTAGCCATCCCTCTACTCACCCACACCTGTTGTTATTCTCCGGTGACGGCAGACGAACCAGTAAACCCTCGTACAGTCGTACTCCCCTTTGTGTGGGAAACAAAAACAATGGCCGAGTCTTCCCTGCCTCCATGTCGTTCCCTTCCTAGGCCTCGTCGTCGTCCACCGTCCTGGTGCTCTCGGCGTGGCGTGGTCAGCGTGGTCAACGACTGACATGCATCTGAAGTGGACTGTACGTGAAGAGGCTGACAGCTGGGTCCACGGCCGCACGCAAGGAAATGCCTCCTTATTACGTGCAAAATAATGATTTCCTCCACCTGACATCTGGGACCCACTGAAACGGCCTCTTTATTTCGCGAAAAAAATGTTACCGCCGCTGACAGCTCGGACCCACCATCTATATCTTCGCATGCAAGGAAGTGCCTCCTTATTACGCACAAAAAAATGAATACTCCCCCTGCTAGCTAGGACCCAGTATAGTGGGCCTACTAAGTTGACGGGGACGAAGGGCTTTGTCAACTTAGTCAATATGCATGATTCTAGCTCGACTGACCGTACGATGTCCATCCAACGGCCGTAGTGCTTCTTCAACCTCTGGTCTTCTTGCTCCAGCCGCCCAAAGCATCACCGGTCGTGCCGCCTGCTCCTGCCTCCCGTGGCCGGCTGTGCTGCCGCGGAGGCCTCACCGCCCCCATACTACTCCCACCGCTGGCCAAGCCATCCCTCCACTCCACTCACTCACATCCCCTATTATTCTACGGCGATGGCAGCGCAGCCGAACCAGTGAAACCTCATACTCCTCTCCGCGTGGGCATCCACTGCCGCGTCTTCCCCGGCTCCGCGTCTTCCCCTTCCTAGGCCTCGCCGTCGTCCACCACCATGGTGCTGTCGGCACGGCATGGTTAATGTGGTCAATGACTCGTGCTCCTGCCTCCCGTGGCCGGCTGGGATGTGGTGGAGGCCTCACCGCCCCCTACTACTCCCACCGCTGGCCAGGCCATCACTCTACTCACCCACACCCCATGTTATTCTGCGGCTACGGCAGCCTCACACCGCAGCGAACCAGTGAACCCTCCTACTCCTCTACGCGTGGGCATCCACTGCCGCGTCTTCCCCGGCTCCACGTCGTCCCCTTCCTGGCCTCGCCGTCGTCCACCGCCCTGGTGCTCTCGGCGCGGTGTGGTCAACATGGTCAAGGAACGGCTTCCATCGGACGTGGACTGTACGTGGAGAGGCTGACAGCTGGGTCCACGGCCGCAGGAAGGAAGTGCCTCCTTATTATAATTATTCCTCCACCTGACAGCGGGGACCCACCGGACGGGCCACCAGTATTTTGCGAAAAAAATATTTTCCCCCTGACTGCTGGGACCCACCGGACG
>NC_057812.1:448419215-448421963 GCF_018294505.1 Triticum aestivum | reverse complement strand
CCCATCGGAAGTGCCTCCTTATTATGCACAAAAAATGAATACTCCCCGGCTAGCTGGGACCCACCTTGCTGGGAGGCTGACTTGTGGGCCTACTAAGTTGACGGGGACGAAGGGCTTTGTCAACTTAGTCAATGTGAACAATTCTAGCTCCAGTGACCGTACAATGTCCATCCAACAGCCGTGGTGCTTCTTCAACCTCTGGTCTTCTTGCTCCAGCCACCCAAAGTAGCGTCGGTCATGCCGCATGCTCCTGCCTCCCGTGGTCGACTGTGCTGCCACAGAGGCCTCACCGCCCCCTACTATTCCCACTGTTGGCCAGGCCCTGCAGTGATGGCAGCCTCACACCGCGGCTGAACCAGTGAACCCTCGTAGTCCCCTCCGCGCGGGCTTCCACTGCCGCGTCGTCCCCTTCCTAGGCCTCGTCGTGGTGCTCTCCGTGCGGCGTGGTCAACGTGGTCAAGGAACGACTTCCATCGGAAGAGTACTGTATGTGGAGAGGCTGACAGCTGGGTCCACGGCCACAGCCCAGTTTTTTTGTGATTTGCCAAGTAAGTCGCTTTGTCAGGCCTGTTGGACTACAAATCTTTCAAGACGAGGAGAGCTTTCATTCGGCTGGCCGAGAAAATGGCCCATCAGTAATGAGAAATGGGTTGTACATTTTTAAAACACATCAAACCGGCAATTAGTTTCAAATATCTTTTTTTTATTTCAAGATTTTAAATTACATTAATTTTTATGTGCGGAGAATTTGTTGGATTTTATATTGATATACATTTATTTTTAAAATCAGTTTGAATGTGAGTTGAAATTTCGGGATTAAAAACAGTTCGGACCGCACCGAAATATGCAAAATTTCGTATAATTTTTTAACCGTTGCCACAATATGGGCTGTAATGCTAACAAAAAGAATATGGGCTCCAAAAAAACCTTAAGAATTAGCAAATGGGCTGTAAATTATTAGAAATAATGGCAGATGGGTTGTATGCTGTTTTCCACAGATTTGAGGCTTTCCTAAAAAAAAGGTTGACGCACAAGCACTGACTATTGGATGTCCATCCAACGGCCGTCGTGCTTCTTCAATCTCTGCTCTTCCTGCTCCAGCCGCTCAAACAAGCGCCGGCGGGACTGCCTGCTCCCTCCTCCTCGCGGCTTGCTGTGCTGCCGCTCAGGCCTCACCGCCCGACCGTACTCCCATCGCTGGCCTAGCCATCCCTCTACTCACCCACACCTGCTGTTATTCTCCGGCGACGGCAGACGAACCAGTAAACCCTCGTACAGTCGTACTCCCCTCCGCGTGGGAAACAACTGTCGAGTCTTCCCTGCCTCCGTGCCGTCCCCTTCCTAGGCCTCGCCATCGTCCACCGCCCAGGTGCTCTCGGCGTGGCGTGGTCAACATGGTCAAGGAACGACTTCCATCGAACGTGGACTGTACGTGGAGAGGCTGGCAGCTGGGTCCACGGCCGCAGCAAGGAAGTGCCTCCTTATTATGCGGAAAATAATGATTCCTCCACCTGACAGCTGGGACCCACCGGACGGGCCACTGTATTTCACGAAAAAAACATTTCCCACTGACTGCTGGGACCCACCAGCTACATCTTTGCACGCAAGGAAGTGCGTCTGGGCAAAAAAAATGATTCGCCCCTGACTGTTGGGACCCACCAGCTACATCTTCGCAGGCAAGGAAGTGCCTGATAGTTGGGACCCACCTGGTCGAAGCGTATGTAGTGTTGTCATTCTGGTCGTGAATGTGTACGTACATACTGGTCGATGTAGAGGCGCGCATGTGTCGTAATAGAGGCGTGCACGTAGCATGTACACGTACTTTCAGCGGCCAAGGTGCAAGAAAGAAAATACGGCCACGTATGTGTACATACGGGCGGGGTCTCGAGCGCCTACTCGCGCATACGTACGGCGAGGGCTCGTGTACATGGCTGGGTCGGAACGGAGAAACAGCGTCGTTGTCGTGTTCATGGGGAGGCAACGGAATGCGTCGTGTTCATGGGGAGGCAATGGAATGCTCGTGTTCATGGGGAGGCAATGGAATGCATCGTGTTCATCGGGAGGCAACGGAACACGTGGGAGCCAACCAGCTGGGTTGGAACGGAATGCGTGGTCGTGTTCATCGGGAGGGCTTGGATGGAACAGGCGATGGAAACGAGGCCTGGCGTACCGCACAACGGAGGAAACGGACCTCCTACGTTCGGAACGGGGTCCTGTTGATCGGGAGGGGTCTGGCGTACCACAAAACAGAGGAAACGGACCTCCTACGGTCGAAACAGGGGTCCTGTTGATCGGGAGGGGTGTGGCGTACCACAAAATGGACGAAACGGACTTGTGTTGGAGCGCTACGGTCGAAACGGGGGTCCTGTTCATCAGGAGGGGTGTGGCGTACCGCAAAACGGGACTCCACGGGATACTGTTCATCTCCACCGTCAATGCCCTCCAGCCTTCACGAGATACTGTTCATCCACCGTCGACCTCCTCCAACCTCCACCTGCGACTATTCATCCACGGGCTCCTGTTCATCCAGCCTCCACCGCGCGCTACTCCACCGGCTACTGTTCAACCAACCCTCTCCACGGGCTCCTGTTCAACCACCCCTCCACGGGCTATTGTTCATCCTGCCCTCCACCGTCTACTGTTCATCCAGCCCTCCACGGGGTGGTCCTGTTCATCCAGCCCCAACCGGCTCGATCGAGATCGGGGTCCTGTTCATCCAGAGGCAACACCACGGGGTCCTGTTCATCC